>NC_034412.1:44044249-44047780 GCF_002078875.1 Numida meleagris
CCCCCCCCACCCCACCCCCCAAGAAACTTGGGTTTTGAAATTCTGTTTGGGTTGCTGAGATGATTCAGCTTTTTAGAAGGTGTTTTACAGAGATGAACAAGCCTGCATGAAAAGACAGACAGCAATTTAAATCTTTAACTCTTTTAATTGTTAACATGTTTTTCAAAGCACAGCAACTCTTTGTTGTCCCCGGATTTACAACTCTTTACTATCAACAACTAGCAGTGCTTTCTGATGCTCTTACCAGGCAGGACATTTTTGTTCCTTTGTTTCATGAGCAGTGTGAGAGATGTGGATGAAGTCAGCTGCTAGTTCTTCCTATGTTTCCAGCCTTGGTTTTCTCTACCTTCTGTTAGCCCCTGCTACATAGCGTGAGACATACTCCCAGAACTGTAATCCAAACAAGTTCTCAGGTCAGTCATCAACTGTCTTTGGGATTAGTCCAGCTGATGCTGGAGCTTCACCATTTTACTCCTTAACCCCTGCACCTCCGCCTCCACACACTGAGCAATTCCTTGAGAAATTGGTGGTTGGTTTTTTCCTCTCCATTTTTAAGAGACTTGTCTACCCTCAGGGAAGGCAGAAGTGATTTCCTTTCAATGGGTGACTGAGAAGATGATTACTCATGGTACTTTCCATTTCTAACACTATTACCTAGGATATTGGGACAAGCTATGCAAATTGCACACGCTGTCAGTGACGATCTGAAAGCATAAGGGCTTGAACTGTGGCAACTTGTTACTAGTTACTTGTTCAGTGTTTAAAAGGATACATTTCCTACAGAATATCATTACATGAGTAAGAAGGTAGTCACTGCCTTACAGAGAATGAGATCGGAATAATACTGCAAGTGTGATTGATTCATATAATTCCCTTTTTGGCTCTCGGCCATGATGCAGTCATATGCTTTATCTCTGTTCAGACTACAGTTTTTTTTTGTTTTTTTTGTTTTTTTTTTTAAATAAAAATGAATCATAGTACATCCCACTCCATTTCAGAACCAGCACACTGCCTTTCAAAGTGACGTCACAACGCTTACTGCTGCTGGCTGATTGCCTTAGCAGCAATCGGAGAGCCGGACTAAATAAATACTGTATATTATTTGGCAAAATCATTTGTGGTTGTGTTCCCCAGCACTGTTTCCAAGATAACCACCAACTCTACTTGAAACTTGGCAACTTTGTCCCACCACGTTCAGGCTCCAGTTGTGAAGCTGGCTCACAGAGGCTGCTACCACGCTTCCAGCTACTGTACGGCGCTCCATGAGGGAGGCAGGAGGGTCACCCTGATAAGCGAGGTCCGACAGCTCCTCTGCAATTCCACCGTGAAAAGCAGACAACGCAAAAACAACCATCTCCTGTCTCTACAGGAGCCCAGTGTCTACAACTTGGAACGAAACGGAGCATGTGATTTAAAGCCAGCGCTCAGGCACGCTCTGTGAGAACCACTCCGCTGCCATTTATTCCCAAGTAACTCTGAGGTAAGCTAGAAGTGAAGCATTCCCCGCAATCCCAAACAGGGTCAGTAACACCACTGCAACCCAAACTTCACATTTTTTCAACATCCAAACAGGAGATTTGTTCCAAAGCATGGGCCACTTGGCCATTACTAACCTAGAAAGGAACCATATGGGAGATTGCATCCCAGAGCATCTGAAACACGTGGAGTAAGAGAACGGTCCCTTCTGGTGCCGGCAGCAGCCAGGGAGCCTCCCGACGCTGCATGCAGAAACCCAAACATTGACAGCCTCCCACTTCCGTTACCCAACGCAGCACTGGTGCCAACACGAGACCTTGGAAGTCTGTCCGTCATAATACAACTCCTCAGTGGGCACACGGTTCGCGTTCTTTAAACAATGTTGACACACCAAAGTCTAGGACCATGCGCTCTACATCAAAACACTGCCAGTCTCCCTGGCGAAGAGCCAGGAACCAGTGATGCCAAAGCCCCAGTTAAAAGCCTTACTGCGAGCAGCGATAGCTCAGCAAACCCCGGAGCCCCGGTGTCTCCTGTTCAACCTTTTCTTCTTTTAGGTATTCGTTAATCCATTCTGCAACAGGCAACGCAAGACCAGTTTCTGAAGACCCTGGAAGCATCTGCAAAGCTTCTTGGTGTCACTCCGCAGAATAACACAAAACCGTTCCCAATGAAACGTGACTTCTCAGTTCTTTGTTTTGGTGAGCAGCTGCTTAGTCCCACCAGCTCAACACTCAACTTCTCACATCTTTGCTCTCCCTTTCTTCTCTTCCCAACACCAGATTTAAATCCCTCCTGAACCCACTGGCAGGGCTCATGCTGCGCTTTCCACAGCACTCAGGAAGGGAGTCAGAATAATGCCCCACAGTGATTTATTTACATTGGTTCCAAAGGGCTTTTTCTACAGGAAGATATGCAAGACACCTACATTCATTTTTAGTGCTAACAGCAGCAGGTCAGACAGATCAGGAGCCCTTGCCTTGCTGGATTTACCAGCATTTTGGTGACAGAATAGACTTAAGCACAATGCAAACAATACAACTTCTGAGCAGGGTAAGAAATGAACAAAACTGTCTTAAACACAGATGTAGCAAAATAGCATCAATATTTTGTACGGAGTTTTATTTGAGTCTTCAGAAAAGCATCAAGTACTTAGCACCAGAGAAGTGTTGGAAGGCAGCACAGCTCAGTGCCGCCTGTCTGAGAGGGAAAGAGCTGAAAGAGGCAGTGTTCTGCACCACAGTCTATCAAAACCTGTTGCACGACTGCTCTTAGTCATCACGCACAAATGGTGAACTGTATATAAACAGCACGGGCTTACCTTGACGTGGAGGGGTGAGAGGAGGCAGGTTTTGAGGAGATGAGAAAAAGGAAAACCGGTAAAAACCCAAAACGCGCACAACAAGAACGCACGACGTTTGGGAAAGGCGGGGGGAGCCCGAAGGACGGGAGGGAGCTAACACGGCCATCACACACCGCTTAGGCAAATCGCCCCGGCTCCCGGAGATAGGGAGGGATGATTTACAGCCCCAGAGCGCAGGGCTCTCCCGGCAGGACGCCCGTGGCCACCCCGAGCGCGTCGCGTCCCGTCCCGTGCGCACCTCACAACCGCGGGGAAAGCGGCCGCCCGCCGGGGATACGCGCGGCCCCGCTGCAGCGAGGCAGCCCGCCGTTAGCGTGCGAGCGGCACGGCCTCGTTAGCCGGCAAACAACCCCCGCTGACCTGCTTTCACCGGGGCAGCCTCTCCTCCGCTCCGAAACTCCTCAGTGCGGCGTTACGAGCGCCACGGGGAGCGCGGCGCGGCGCCGCTCGCACTGCCGCCCGCGTGCGTGGGAACCGCGCGTGTGACCAGCGCCGGTGCGGCCCCGCGGCGGCACGCTGCCCCTCGCCTCGCCCTCCCGAAAGGGAAACCGCCCCGCGGCAGCGGATCTGCCCCGCTCCCGGGTGCCGCTCCGAGGGCGGCCGCGGGGCACCGCGCTGTCACCCGCCGGTGGAAGGCGGGGGTGGGGGCGAGGGGGCACGGCCCCGCGCGTAGATGTTGCACGGGGGGAGGG
>NC_034412.1:44048246-44077165 GCF_002078875.1 Numida meleagris
CCGCGGGGCCGCCGGTGAGAGCCGCCGGCGGCGCGGGTGCCGCTCTGACCTCCGCCGCGTCCCTCAGCCTTGCCGACATCCAGCACGCACAGCCGGGCGCCGCACTCCCCGCTCCTACAGGGCCGCCATCTTGCTTCCTTCTGCTCCTTGACGAAAGCGGCCGGGCCCCCGCATCAATATGCACGCGGCGCCCTGACGTCGGCGCCCGCCCCGCGCGCCGCACCGCCCCGCGCCGCACCCCCGCGCCCCGACCCCGCGCAGCCCGAGCGCCCCCGGCCCCCGCCCGCCCAGCGCCGCCGCCGCACCCGCCGCCGTGGGGCCGCTCTGCGCTTTTTTTTGAAACGCCTTTTGCTGCTTTTTTTTTTTTTTTTGCTTTCTTTATTTTTTTTCCTTTTACTTTCTTCTCCCCTTGTCCCCCTTTTTTTTTCCTTTTTTTTCCTTCTTTTCCCCATAAATCAACAACAAATCCCCTCCCCGCCCGCCCCCCCTTTCCTCCAGAGGAAAGCCCTGTGTCCTCGACCCACGTGCGAGCACCCTGCAGCACCGCTGCTGAGCCCTGTGTCCCCGACTGACATCCACACCCGGTTTTTCCCTGCGGGAGAGCCCCACCAGCGGACAACAGCCCCACCATGCCCCCCACAAGTAAGAGGTGCCCCCAAAAACACTGCCTCGGTGCCCCCATGCCCACCTGCAGCATCCCTCCCCAGGCTGGCATCGTGGGGGTGAGCGGGGCCTGTGGGGCGCTTTGGGAGCTTTCTGGGGGCTGGCAGGTGGCTGTGCTCCCCCCAGGGAAGTGGAGCACCAGCCGTGCAGTGAGGCGTGCGGGTGTCACGTCCCGTTGGTCCTTTACAGTTCACAGAGGGCACAGTGCTTTTTAGGAAGCCCGAGTTGTTGCAGAGCGCAGTGCTTTCCGCGTTGTGGCTTGCTGCTGGGGTTGGTTATGCTTCAGTTACTGTGAGCAGCCAGGTGCCCCCCGGCCGCACTGTGCATGTCACTCCATGCCCCTGCTGATGGCACCGGGAGAGGTGCTCTCCAGCCGTTCTGTCGCATATTGCAGTGCATGGGGCTCCCAGACGGAGCTCATAGTGTTGACTCCCATGCAGCTGCCTTCAGCAGCCCAAACCTGTGCCAATAAACCTTGTCCGTCTCCTTTTGGAACAACGCGGAGAATGAGGAAGGACTCTCCCAGATTTGCCACAGGCTTTCGGGCACTTCTGCACCACTCTTCCTGGCACTGCCAGCTCTCTAAGCCCATGTATGCAGGGGAGGGTCACTCGCTGCCCTGCTGCAAGGTGTGGCTCAGCAGGATGTGGCCCCGTCCCTTCTCATCCCTGCAGCGTTGGCTCTGCTGGGCAATGCC
The DNA here is from genome assembly GCF_002078875.1 of Numida meleagris. Lineage (NCBI taxonomy): Eukaryota > Metazoa > Chordata > Aves > Galliformes > Numididae > Numida > Numida meleagris. The sequence continues at coordinate 44,049,607 of NC_034412.1, forward strand.
TTGGTGCTCTGCCCCAGCTCCACTGCTTGAGGGAACCCATGCGTCCGTGCCGGGCACGTAGGAGTGTGGGAGACGTGGTCGTTTCTGCAGTGCTTCCTGTTGTAGGGTGGTGTGCTGCTCTGCGATTTGCCTTCCTTCTCTTACTTTTGTAGCTTCCCTGCCCTGCTCTGGGGGCAGTCTGGTTGCCCTGAGAAGCGATCTCAGTCGGCTTTCTGGTCTCATGTTCCAGAAGGAGCCAGAGGCTGCCCACAGCGAAGGGCTCTCAGCTGCATGCACAGATCCCCACTGCTGCTCGGGGCTGAAGCCAGCTCTCTCTGCTCCTGGTGTCAGACAGCCTGCAGTGGTCTTCAGGGACACTCCATCCCGTGTCCCCGAATGCCACCTGTGGCCAACAGTTCTTCTATCTCATGTCAGTGACCTGCTTTAGGAAATTTTCCCTTCCCGTCCCACGTTGCTGTGCTTTCCCATTAGTCAATAAGACCACTAATACCCTTATCGGCAGAGGGATTTAGAAAAGATAAACAGATTTGGTTTTAATTCCTTCAGAAACCGTGCCAGAGGTATGGAAAATAAACAGGAAGCACTGAGAGTCCTGTCAGAGCCGCAGAGCAGGATGTGAGTGAGTGGCACTGCAGGGATGTGGGGGGCAGCACGGGCAGGGAGGGCACAGCCTGCTTGGGGAAAGCAAGCAAAGATAGCAGGGCACAGCAGGCAGATGGGACTGCCAGAGCTGAGATGTGCCTCTCACTGGGCCGTATGCACGCAGTTACAGGGAGAATTCCCATCACTTCTATTGTAGGATGCTGAGAAATCGGCTGAACCTGAGCTATTAAATATGCTTTTAAGTATGACTGGCTGTAAACTGAGGAGTGGCTTTGGTTTACAGAGGCAGCAGTCCAGCAAAACCAAACTTCATAAGTATGTAAAATGTCTTAAATATAATGAAAATGTGTGTGTATGGAGTGAGACGAAGGAAATAAGATTGCAACAGGTGATGCACAGGGAGGCAGTGGCACTCCATAACTGCTGGGAGGCTGTGCTCGTGTGGGGTACACGTCCAGGTGACAGTGACAAGTTGGGAAGGCTTGGAGCAGACTGCCATCGCTTCCCAGCCATTTTTCTGGGCTCAGAAATACTTGCCTCCCCCTGAGAGATGCAGAGAAGTTTCACCTATTTGTAATTTCAAGACAGGGAAGGTTCAGAATGGGAGGTCAGGAGAGCAGCCGGTTTCTGAAAAGGGCAGGGCTCAAATTAATAAATGCAGGCGGGACAGGAACAGTGAGGTGCGTTTGTCTTTCACATCTACTCACCCATATTAATCTGCTGTAATTGCATTAACGGGAATGTAGCGGCATGGAAGCCAGCACTGGATGGGGCCGGGCCTCTCTGCAGCTCAGGGCATCTGTGTGGGAGCTGACCTGGGGCCAAGGGCTGAGCTCCAGGGAGGATGGTGGCCACCCCTAGAGGCCATACACCTCTGGGTATGCAAGGCTGCCAGCAGCAGATGGGAAAACCTGAGTGCACACCTGGTGCCACTGATGTCTCTTTGGTGTTGAAGGAGACCTGAGGTCTTAGAGGCTGATGACTCACCACACCAGACTAGGTGTTGGGCTGGAGATGCCCTCTCCATTCCAGCCAGCCCCAAAACCTCATTGTTACCCCCTGAAATCCCAGTGCAGTCCCCAACATCCCAGTGTGGGCCCCGAAAGAGGCAAATGGACAAGGAAGCAAAGCTGAGGTGGGGCCAGCACGATGCTCAGGTTTTCACTGCTGATAATCATAGAATCATAGCATATCCTGAGTTGGAAGGGACCCATGTGGATCATCGAGTCCAACTCCTGGCACCACACAGGCCACCCAAAATCCAAACCCTGTGTCTGAGAGCATTGCCTGGACGCTTCCTGTACTCTAGCAGCACCTGTACACCTGCTGCTGCATTCTTCCCAGCACCTGCTGCTGTCCAGTTTGTCCACCAAATCCCAAGGGTAGAGAAAGGCTTTCCATTGAAATATCCAGGCTCTTCAGTTTGGAGAGGGGCTTCCCCTCAGAGGGATGCAACAGAAGCCTCTCTTGCCTTTTGGTGCTTTCTGCTGCCATTAGACAGCACAGAAGCCTATTGCGTCCTCGAGGTACATTGCATATCCCGCAGTAATGCTGCTGGGTAGGAAATCTCCTATAAAATGCCCATCTTGTTGAACGTGTGATCCGAAGACTTGATTTTTATTGTTGTTGTTCATTTCCCAAACATATTTATTTAACGTTAAGGCTTTGGGAATATATATTTATGAAGAAAGCAGCCATTAGATAATTGGTAAAATCACCAATGGCTTCTCTGAGTTCTATAGAGAAAGCGATGCTCTCTGCATATCAAAGCCAACACAAATCAGCCCAAACAACTGTGAAGTCATTACCAAAGGCTGGGAGAGCCAATAGTCCCAAGATGAAGCCTTCTGGTGCTCTCCCTGCAATCACCTGCCTCGATTGCATCCTGTTACATTTGCAATCTGCTTTCTGCTATCAGCAAATAGGCTGACAGCCATTTAAACTCTCATTCCAAAAAGTATGAGAGTGCTTGGGTTAGGGGTTTTGCTGTTTCTGGCTTTACTTTTTCTGCTCCGGAGAGAACATTAAGATTTCCAGAGGGCAGCTCGGGGAAGGGTTTGTTGTTCCTCCTTTCCTTCATCTCCATCTGCACCCCAGACTTTTTGGGGGTTTTCCTGACCCACAAGAGCAGCTGGGGAGCTTTGGTCTGGCTTGAGCATAAGCTGAACCTGCCTAGGGAAGGAGAGGTGTGGAGGAGCTGTTGCTGTATTGTGAATGCAGAGTTGGTCCTCTTCAACTCCTCTGCTCTTTGCTTTGCACTCGTGGTCCCCTTGACATAAAGTGGTGGGATGAGGCAGAGCCCTCTTGGGCATGACAAAGGGTTCCCCTTTGCCAAGCTCTGATCAAGGAGAAATCACCTGCCAGCTTTGGCAAGGCTTTAGTTCATAAGGTAGTGGGGAAAACGGGAGAGGAAAAGGAAAAGCTGCAGAAATTACACGCCTTTCCTCCAGGAAAGCAGCAAAAAGCAACAGCATCAGAAAAAAGAGGTGGTGAAACTGAAGGGTCCCAGTGCTGCTGGGGAGAGCTGGGGGATGTGCCCCAATTTCAAGCCCCAAAACTGGAAGGCAGTGGCACTGACAGCACCATCAGTAACAGGAGAAACATATAAGTACCTATATAGCAGTATACCTGCATGAATGCACAGGATTTTAGCTGGAGCACAGGTATTGGCTGTTCTGTTCTGCATGCGGCCATCCCTTCTCTGAGTCAGGGCAGGTGGGGATGATTCATCCCCGGCATCAGCACGATGCTCATCTGCACGCTCTCAGGCTAGACGGCTTTTTGCTTTTTTCTATTTTCTTTTCTTTCAGTCCCCAGATGATTCATCTGCCCATGCCGATACTTCAAAAGCTTCAGCCCCGAGGCACTGCCTGCTGTGGCTGGACCTGGCCACCTCTCCCCTCCTCCTCTACCATCTCCGCTGCTTGTGCTCATTGCTTTACAATTTACTCTTCTTTATGCCCCAAACTGAAGCATCACAAAATGCTGGAAGTGGTCAGTGCCCAGCAAGTAGAAGCAGGCATCAGGCTTCAAGGAGACCCGCACTGCTCAGTGGACACCTTTGTGCCTTCATTGAATGCCTCAGGCAGTAGTTTCCTATAGTTATCCTCACAGGTGGATGTGCAATCTGCCTTCCCTGCTTCTTCTCAGCTTGTAGATGCCCCCTTCTCCCCTCTGAAAATGAGAGTGCTGTAAAAAGCCTGCCTTCCTAATTGAATGTGTGTGTAGACTCTGAAGGTGCAATCTAATATAATTAATGCTAATTAATTATTACATGGTCAAACAAGCAGGAAATGCACATGCAAGCTCCAAAAAATTAATTAAATGAAAATAGGATAATCGCCTGTGTGTTCAGATACACATTTATCTGAACAAGCGTGCACTTGGCATTCTAAAAAGGAATACCAGTTGTGCCTGTGAAGTTGCGAGAGCCATCAGGATCCAGATTTTCCTCCCATATTGCTTTGTCCCTGATGGCTTCATTTCCAAGTAGTGCAAGTGTAAGAACGAGGTGGAAGAGGCTGGGAGTGGCATTGCATTGCTAAAACCCACTCTGGTGCTTGGTTCTGAAGAACGGCGCTGTTGGAGGGACGATGCTGAGCTGAGCTGCAAAGCGTGTTTGATCCCTTCTCCTTTGTTACTGAGATTTAGGTGGTATTACCCCTCCTCCCCCTTGGAGCTTTGCTCAGCTCTTAGGACTGACCCATCTGTGCCTCTGGGTATGGAAAAAATGACGGGAGACCTCCACAGCTGGAGTTCAGCTAGCAACCACTGCCCTAGAGCCTTGGCTTATGGTTTTCATCAGAGTGGGACGTGCTGCGGGATGCCACAGATTTCGTGCAGCTGCAATCAATGTTTTGATGCTGCTGCATCAAAAGAGGGTTTCAGCTGCCACAGGAGGGTATCGCAGGCAGCCTGGTGAGCAGCACCTGGCCGGGGTGGGACAGGGACCTGGGACACCCATTCTCTTACCAAACAAACCCATTTTCTGGCCCCGGACAGATACCGTGAGAGCAGAACCATGGAAGGAAGGTGAACAGAGCTTGGACCTTGGAAAAAGGAGGAAGAAAGGAGGAGCCATCCTTTGAAAGGGGCCATCATCTGAGTGTTCCCTGGGATCTGCTCTTACACAGAGGGTTGGAAAACAAACTCTGTGTTGCACCTCAAGGTATAACCAAGTCCACAGAAATACCTAACAGCAAAACTCTGCTCTCTGAAGGTAGCAGCATTGCTGATTTGGGTTCCATTGAATATTTTATCCAGGCACAGGCTTCAGGTCGATCTCCGTGAAGTGGGCAGATGGAAGTGTGAGGAGTGTATGGCTCTTGTTAAATTAGAAATAATCGGTTAAGCCAACAGCAGTTCCAAAGGGCCTCAGCAGGCCCTTTCCAGTAATTGATTTTTTCGGGAGCCCCGCAGATAGAGCTTCTTTTCCCATATATGTAATGGATCTGCCTCCTGGTGATTAACAAAGTAATTCCTCCTGCGTTTACATCCTCTCTGAAGTGACAGCTTCATGGCTCAGGATGCATAGCTCTGATCCCTATGCCATGTGCTTTACCTGCTTGGCCATTCCCAGCCCATCTCCTTGGCATCCTGTGGTTCTTCCAGCTCCTCTGTGCTCGATCCTCTGAGCTGCCCACCCGGCTGCAAGACGCTCGTTGCGGCTTCTGCATCCCGCGACGCAGATTGCCTCCTTGACTCCAACAATTAGCAGAGCATGAGCAACGACCATCAGGGGCACAGATGCTCCCCGGAGAAAGCTGTAACCCTGAGAGCATGTGATGGAGACAAGTCCTCGTGGCCACTGGCCAAGGGCAAATGATTACAAGCTACCAGGGGCACCCACTTCCTTCAGCTTCTTATAAACCAGATAATTATCCTCTGGCTTTGATGCTGTATCATCAGTGCACTGTTGGCTTGTCAAATTGGCAAGACCCTGCGCAGTCTTAGCAACAGGAAGTTTTTTCTGTGAATGCTTAAAACTTCAATTATTAGTTATTGAATAGGTAGGAAGAGAGCTGGGACATGGCAGAAATGTGAGCGGTTTCCCAGGAGACCTTCCAAACTGTTTGAGATACTCACAAGTCCAGCTGTAAAGTCATTAGAAGAAAAGAATATCTCCTCTGAAGAGCTCTTGGCTATTTTTCTTGCTCTCTTTCTCTCCCTCATTTACCTGGCCAAATCTTTTCAATCTGCCTTTATTTAGTAAAGTTGAGGAAACAATTTTCTTTTATAAACGGAACCTTTCCTGAATGATCTTGGTGGAAGAGATAGAAGAATACAAATCACGGCACCAAATTTATTCCTAACAAAGGGAGTTGTTGCTGCCAGTCCTGAGACAAACAGATAAGTCCAGTAATTATAGATAAGTGCTTTTGTTTGATCTGTATAACAATTTGTGCATTTGCAGGTAATTCCCCTTAGGTGTTCACAAGCAGGTGGGAAGAAGTTCTACTACAGGCTGTATATTAATTTATTTTCAGTTGACTTCTTGATGAGCAAACAAACAACTTTCATTTTTAGGACTTTTCCAGAGACTTTTTATGGACTGAAGTTATGATTTCTTTTTAGTATTACACTTTCTGAGTTTTGCCCTTTTCCCTAAGTAAATCAGCAAGTAAAATGAATTACCCTCTTGATTCATTCTTGATTTTCCTCAGTAAAAAATAAATTCAAAATGCCATGGCATCTTGCAAGCCATTATTGCAAGTTAGGGGCCAAAAGCCCTTCTCAAGATTTATCCTAATTCTACCGTAGGCTATACAAACTTCCCCAGAGAAGTGAGACTAGTGTGTGAATAAATCAAAACTTTCTTTTTCCAGGCTTCAGATTGCTATGAAAACCCACTGAAACACTTTCCAGAGGTAGAAACAGAGACACGAATGCCTTGCTAAACCCTATACACCCCACACGCTTTAACAAGCTGACTCGCAACCAAGGCTGCTAGCAGGAATGTTCCCCTGGCCAGGATTGGAAGTGGATGCAGGCTGGAGCCATTTCCATAACTAAGCAATGAAGCCAATGGTTTGATATCCCAGCTTCAGCTCCCTGAAACAAAGACAAAACATCGGGGCAGATTGGTAAGCTAGCAGTACGGCCCACACGATTGTTGGGAAAATGCTTTGTGGCTGAAATCTCCCCACCATATTTGTGTTTCAAGGTGATTGCAAGAAATTTCAGAGGTTTCTGCAAGGGAAGGATGTAAATACATCCTAATTCTAATGTCCAAAATGAGAACAATAGAAGGCTACTTGATCACTAGATGGCTGAAATCCATGTCCGCATGAAATTGCAGCATCCTGAGGACTAGAGCAGAGAACAAAGCTCCAGGTGGAACGCCCAGTTGGCTGAGAGCAGCAGGGCTGTGGAGGATAGTCTCCACTGTGTGACGAGAGTTTGGGTATCGTGTAGTCAGGTGGCACTGCTTCCAGCCCCTGGCGCCGGTCTTAGCAACCAGTGTGCCAGTGTGCCCCTGGCACACTGCAGAGCAATCTGGCCTGGCTCAGCCAAGGAGACCTGTTGTTGGTGGATGTGGCACAAAACCCATCTTGGAAGTCACACCAAGGCCCCTGCTGCCTGAGGGGAAGGAGATCTCAGCTCACGTCCCCGTGAACCCGTGCCATTCAGAGTGAGCCATTTCCTGTCTTAAGTCTGGACATCAGCTCAGCATCTCCTTGAGAGCCTCCAGCTCAATTAGGATATTTCCGCTCTTCGGCATTGCCAAGCTTGAGATTTCCTTTGACCACCAGAGGCCTGGAATTACCATCAGAAAATGGACAGCCACCCCTCGTGAAGGGGCACCACTACTGCCAAAGGGTGGCCACCCTTTGTGAGGAAGTGGCTCCCACTGATCTTTAACCAATTTTTCAGGCTACCTCTGAGCATATCTAACCCAGTTTGACCAGTTTGCGTTAGACTTCCCCTTGTTTTCTCCTTTCTTGGATGGTTTCTGGGACCAGACAAATGGAGGGTGACATCTCCTACTTAAGACCAAAGAATAGCTAGTGGGATAATGTTTGACAGTGTAATTGTGCCTGGCAGTGAAGGAGCAGTGGTGTTTAATTGTGAGCCATGTTAGTGTCAGCTAGGTGTAGAGGGAATGAGTGTCTAATAAGTATTTGACACAGTTCATTATCAGTCATGGTAGATTAAATAACAAGACATACATTAACTCATTTAATAATTAGCTACCATCATATCAGCTTGATAAAAGAGTACTATTAAGTAAGTCTGACATTGTATTAATATACTCTTTAATTTTTAACATGGAAGATTAAGATAAAGCAACTGCCAAGGATTGCATTGTAACACCTTTTCCAGCTATCTTGGGGTAAACATCTTTTGGACAGAGTTAGTTCTTCCTGGGGTTGCTTAATGTTAACTCCCACATCTGGCATTTTTTTTCTGAAACCTTGTGTATTTTTGTTAATTGCAGGCTTGCCTCTCATTCCTTTGGGAAGAGCTGGCTAGCACAGACACCAGCCTCATTGAGAAAGGGGGAAGGAGGGGCTGCAGGGAGCCACACAGGGCTCAGACCTCCTGCACAGGGGAGCACCATGAGGAGGGCAGCCAGAAGGGCTGCCTCACATCTACCACAGCCTTTCTCTGCAGGGTTTGAGCTCTCACTTCACCTTTTTGCATCACTTATCAGTATAAAAATAGGAATATCAGTGTTTCTTTTTCCATGCTGTTTTGCTTGCTGGGCCGCACCATATGTAAGGGTAACCACATTTCCAGCACTGGCTGGGGAGGCATGAGAGCGTGGGAGAAGCTGCCCATGAGCCTTTCTGCCGGCCACGTGGAAAGTCCTGCATTACACTGACGCGACACCAAAAGCGGTGTGTGGTTTGCGAGTGGCTTGAGCTGTTGACATCTATCGAGCGTCCTCTTCATAGTGAAATGGTGGTAGGAAGTGGGATGAGGAACAATCACTTTGGTTATCACGGTCTTTTTTCTTTGATTTTGCTTTCGTTGTTGCTGACGGACTTTCTTCTAGTGGTCCCTTTTTGTGTCAGTTAGGTAGCATACATCCTCCAGCAGGTCTTCATATCTGGTGCCCTCACTTCTGCTGCTAAAAATGTGCATGAGAAAACAGCTGAGGGTACCACAGGCAGCAGTAAATAGGGGAGCATGATAGCGTGTGTAAAAATATTCTCGGTGGAGTTTTGGTTAGGAGTTAGCAAAGCCAGCTTAATTGCTGAAGCTAGGCTTAAGTTCTTTCTGGAAAAATATGTTATGAGATGAGTATTTGCTTTGTAAACAGACATTAATTAACTTGAATATTAACTTCTGCTGTTTATTTTTCTGCTGGCCATGCTGTAGAGGGTTTGCAGAGGTCTTTATGAAATAAACTTAAATAGAATCATAGAATCACAGAACTGTTTGAGTTGGAAGGGACCCCTACAGGTGATGTGGTCCAAATCCCCTGCAATGACATCTACAGCTCCATCAGGTGCTCAGAGCCCCTCCAACTTGACCTTGGCTGTCTCTGGGGATGGGGCGTCCACTGCTTCTCTGGGCAACCTGTGCCAGTGCCTCACCACCTTTTTGTAAAATACTTCTTTTTTATGTCCTGGCTAAATCTGCATTATTTTAATTTGAAACCATTTCCCCTTGTCCCATCAATACTGTTCTACTGGTGCATTCCTTGCTAAATACTGCAGTAACGCCAAAGGCTAATGTCAGAAAATAATGGTGGGCTCAGAAAAACAGAAGTCAGCTTAAGATCATTGAAATTAAGGAGGTATACTTACAGCTCTTTGGTCCTTATTACTTTCCATTTTTCGAGAGTGCTATTCATGCTTGCAAAGGCTTTTCCTGCACTCACATGCTGTCTCAGCATTTTTTGTTACGTTGGTACACAGGTTTCCATGATATTACTCAGTGGAGTGCCCAGGGCTCCAGGAGAAGTAAATATGACAAGATACTTGATAAAATCATGGAAGATGGCAAGCTGTTTAAAGCACCTTTTCCATAGAAGCAAGTTGACGAGACCACTGGGGGAGGAAACAGGCAGATTTATTCTGAAAATCACATTAGCAGTGTTCATGCAGGAAAATGAGCTCTTGATGGGAGGTGCTAATTGTTATTAATTAAACAACTTACAGATTATATGGTTAGTATTGACCCACAATATTAAAACAGTAAATTCCTTATAGAGTGGGCAAGACTACAATATGGGAAACTGAATAAGTTAATAAATCAAAATTAATGGATGTCTGGAACAATTATAGTCATTAGTGAACCTACAGTCACTTCAAATATGTAAAGGGAAGTCCATAAAAACTAATAATGTTACCATGGAAGGGGATTTCTTGTGACACGGTGGAGATACAGGCAGCACCAGAACATGTGTTAGGTGTTGAATGGGGGGCACCAGTGGGGCTTGCCTGCGGACAGGGGACATTGCTCCCAGGCTGCTTGGACACCGCATCTGCACAGTGTGCACTCTGCACCTCTCCACTGAAGCCAAGGAAAGTTAATGACCTCAAACACTTCTTGAGAGGAGGTCTTCGATTTGATGTCCTCCCAGGGATTTACAAAGAATAAGCAGCCCTTAACTTAACAAGCCCAAAACCAGGGGTGCTGCTGGGGCCATGAGCTGCTACCTGCTGTCGTTGCCTTAGCTTTCATGCTAGACCCTATCTGTTCAGCCACTTTTGCTGCCCATCACAGGAAGGCCCTGTAGTGGTAGAAAGTGATCTTGCTCTTCAACACAAAGGCATAGGTCCTGGTCACCTCTGCAAACCACAGCCGCTGACTTCTGGCATGCAGTGACAGTCAGATAGGATGCATACAGGGCTATTCTTGATTATAGAGGAACATGAACCTGAACCTAAGATGAGGTGAAGGAGGTGATACGCTCTGCATTTGATCTCCCTTATTCATGTCACTCTGCATCGTTGGTGTACATGAAAATGCAGTGAAGCGTTAATGCACAATTACCAGGAAACTGAAGACCTCCAGCCATTTTGCAACCAGAAGGAAAGTTGTGTTCTGTTGCTGAGGCAGATTTAATCAACAGGAACCAGTGCTGGAGGGCAGTAACAGATAAGCAAAGAAATTAGTCCCAGAGTCGATGTAATTAAAAACATCTGGGTGATGTCAGCCTGCCTACAAGGCCATTTTCATGAAGAGTTTGTGAGCACTCCTAAAATCCTTTTACTAATTGGCAACATCAAGTTTCTGCACTACATGCCATGCTTTTTTTCTGAGTGTGTGTGCGTGCACTGCTGCATGATATTTATGGGTTTGGATATCCCCACAAACACCGTTTCCCTTTTTTAACGTTGGAAAAGCAGAGCCACTTAGAAATTTACAAGGACAAATTGATGGACAGACTCTATAGCAGACGGAAACATTTAGCAAGTTTCTGTATCCATTGGACAGGCTTACCACAGATGTATCTTACCCAGGGTCTTCAGCCAAAGCCTTTTTTTGGACACAGGGAAATGGTATTTTCCTATGAGGTCTTTCCTTTAGCTGACCCCGTGGAAGCGGAGGAGCTGCACCTCCAGCAGTAGGTGGGCTGTCTCATAGGCAGTGGAATAGGTGGGCACGGGTCACTGGGTGGGGGATGTGATGTCCAGCAGGTGCCAATGGGAACTGGCACTGCTCTGCTCTAATCCAGGATGGGGAAGATAGGGAGGGGTCAGCCACAGTGGGAACATTTGAAGGATGCTTTCTCTTTCTGAAGGTCAGTAGGACTTTCTGCTGAGGAAGAGCTAATATCCTTACTGGCCAAAAGGGCTTTTTAGTGCTGTTTTTAATTACTAAGTTTAATTGATGACCACTGCATTATCATTCGTAGGTTTGGTGGCTTGTGTTGCCACCCCCAATAACTAAACTTCACAGCACATTGGCTCGTTTTACAGTCTGGGTGAGAGTCATCCTCATTAAAGTTTATGAGGAACTGTCAAATCAAAGAGAGCTGGGGTCTTTTCAAGATGCCTTTGTTTTATTTTATGGGATTCTGCATGAGGGAATGGACATGTCAGTGAAAACTTGCTGCTTCTACAAAGATTGGTATGGAAAGGGACATTATAGGTGATGGTGAGCTACTGCAAGGTATGTTCTACAGCAAAATGTCACCAGCATTTCCATTAGCTGACTGGTGCAGGAAATTTCAGCTGCACTAAAATTAACCTGGGGTATTGTTGAAGCATTTTATCAGACTGATCTAATCTTTTCTCAGGCAGTTATAATGTAATTATAGTTGTGGTATCTACGCATGCTACAAAACTTACTAAAACTGCAGATGTTTTATGCTAGAAATTGAGTTTTCTCTGTATAAACATCTCTCTGGAGCAGTGAGGACTCATGCTGTCTTTGTTGTACAGAAGAATATGACTGTTTTTTTTCTTTTAGGGTGAGGCCACCCTAATAAATCCCAAACTCATTGCAACTGATTTTATGGCCCTACAGCAGACAATGTCCCCCTCGCACCCAGATCTTTCGAGAGCAGACCCTGGTGCATGCTGCGAGCATCACTCCCTCCCAGAGGTGCTGTGCTGTGGCTGCACTGACCCCGGCCACGTCCTGCAGCTCTTCAGAAAGCCAAAACTGCGGCAGGAAAAAGAAAAAAAATAGCACCCTCTTCGTAGATGCTTTAAACAAAAGGGAAGAGAAGAGCCACGCTCTGACCTCGCTGCTGCAATGCGCTCACCATATTGTTTCCATCAGCCCCAGTGAGGCTGTGTTTTGTGAAGTGCACAAACAGCAATCCCCATAGCAGGGCTTGTGCTGGAGACGCTTTCTTCTTTGCTCCCTATGCCTTTTAAAATTGTTTCTGTGAAGTGTCATGGCCCTGGCTACAGGAATGGAAAGGCAGGAGGGGAGGATGGGGCACCGCAGGCCCCGGGCCTGTCAGAGGCCGCCATGATGTGCGCACAGAGCTGAGCAGTAAACACAGCTCCCAGGGGAGACCTTCAGCTGGTGCAAATTATAGCAGCAATTAATGCACTGTTTTGTACGTATGGCAGTTTTTACCAGATGATAATCTTCCTCCTGGCCTGCAAGAATTACTGATTTTAGCATGCGATACAATAAAGCTGGCTACAACTGCAAAGTGCTGTGATTTACATAGAATCAGAGAATCATCTCAGTTGGAAGGGACACTTAAAGTCCATCTAGTCCAACTCCCTGTAATGAACAGGGACACCTACAGCTCCATCAGGTGCTCAGAGCCCCTCCAGCCTGACCTTGGCTGTCTCCAGGGATGGGGCACCCACCACCTCTCTAGGAAACCTGTGCCAGTGCCTCACCACTCTTATTGTAGAAAACTCTTTCTTATGTCCAATCTAAATCTCCCCTCTTGTAGTGTGAAACCATTTCCCTTTGTCCTATCACAACAGACCTTGTTAAACTCTGTCCCCTTCCTTCTTACAGCCTCCCTTTCGACACTGACAGGCCGCTCTCAGGTCTCCCCACAGCCTTCTCTTCTCCAGGCTGCACAGCCCCAGTTCTCTCTGCCTGTCCTTGTAGGGAGGTGTTCCACCCCTTGGGTCATTTTTGTGGTCCCCTTCTGGACACTCTCCAACAGGTCCATGTATCTCCTGTACTGAGAATTCCATATCTGGACATGTTACTTCAGGTGAGGTCTCATAGAGGAGAGGGGCAGGATCACCTCCCTTGATCTGCTGGCTATGTTTCTGTTGATGCAGCCCAGGACACTGTTTGTTTTCTGGTCTGTGAGGGCACACTGCTGGCTCAAATCCTGCTTACCTTCCACCAGTACCCCCAGGTCCTTTTCAGCAGGGCTGTGCTCCATCCTTACACCCTCCAGCTTGTACTGATAGCAGAGGTTGTCACAACCCAGGTTCAGACCTTGGACTTGGCTTTGTGGAACCTCACGAGGTTCACCTGAACCCACTGCTTGAGCCTGTCTAGATGCCTCTGGATGGCACCTTGTCCCTCAGGAGTGTGAACCGCACAAACACAGTTTGGTGTCATCTGCAAGCTTACGGAGGGTGCGCTCAATCCCATGCCTTGCTAGAAACCCACTTCTCTTCCACATTCATCGGATTTAAGAGCATTAAATGTAAGGTTTGTGTTCTCCTCTCTCTCTTAAACATCCACCATCCAGATGCAGCCAACAGGTTTTGGGCATTGCTTTCCTATTGGAGGGCCCTCTCAGTGTGGCCTGAGGACAGCCTGGCTAAGCAAGGGCTGCCTGTGCCCCAGAGACCTTGTCAGTCTTAAGCTTGCTTGTTACTGGTACTCTGGGGGTTTGTTGCTCTGAGGGTGAGTTTCATGCTTTTAATCCTGGCCTAAGTATTTGTCCAAAAGTAGCTGCAGGTGCTGACTTAAGGAGTTTCTGCGAGGATTCTTGGAAATGGATCAGCAATTCAGATTTTGCAGAGCAGCAGGCAAAGATGTATTTCCTTGCCTGAAGGATGAGGAGTAACAAGGTCAGTAAGAAACTCTCCCAGAATTCCCACCTCCACAGGAGCTGCCACTGCAGGGCTGTCTTCATTCAGAGCCTTGAGACACAGGGGCATTTATCTGCCATTACTTTTTTACACCCTACTTGGGATTTGGTGCAGGTAAGGCACCAAAATGGTCTGCTCTGTCACTGCTCTCTCCAGAAGCAGAGAAGAAGGCTCCTGGGGAGCTATAAGCTTTTAAAAAGATGCGCATAGTGCTTCAGCAACATCTGCAGGAGGTATTTAAGGATTTAGCTGTAGATTTGTGTTCCTAAAATTATCCTTCTATAGATAAATGCTATATATATATTATTTGGGTGTGGAGTACTGCTGTTCCATTTTGTATACATACACCCTTAAGCCTCTGCATTACACTGTCACAGCTCGCAGGAAGGAGGGCTGCTCACATTACATCTAACACAGATGTGCATTAGGCTGAATCCAGGTCTGCGTTTTAGCCTGGAGATGTTCCAGATGCCACTGCTGTTATGCCTGTGCAAAGGAAACAGGGTTTCTTTAGCTGGTTACATACTTCGGGATCCTGCAGGATGTAGATATTACTGTTATAATAATGGCTATGGTAATTTCCAAGGTAGGTGATAAGTCTATTGCTTAATCCATCTCTTCCTTAATTAGACAGTAAGGGTAACATCACTATCTGCAGTAGAAGGAGATGCAAGTGAGATCGGCATTTAAAATCTAAAATTCAAATTACCCTTTCCTTTGTGTGGATGAGGGGGATTGTTTAAAAAAAATAAACTTTGGTGATTTATGCGGTATCCCCATCTTATCAAAAAGCGCAGATTCAAATTGCAGCGGCTTTAATGGACCCAGCGGAGAAAAGTCTTAAGTTTAATCCTAGCAGGCATTTTAAAACCATGAAAAGATACAGAGTATAAATTTAAAAAGGCGAAATGCTTAATCTTAATCAGTTAACAAAAGGCCACTCCAATAACACAGCAAACTACATAACTTTGAGGAAAGAATGTAAGTCATCACTGGAGCCTAACTAAATGGTGATGGTGAGACCAGGGGCAACCATGAGCAGCAGATGTGAACAGGGATTTTAAGGCTGGCTGAGTGTTAGATATCCTTCAGGAGAGGAAGTTGGCTGGCTAGGTAGCCTCGTAGCCAGTAATCTACCTCTTGGGCTAACAACTGGCTTCGCATCTCCAGAGTTACACAATGGAAAAAGAGCTGTGGTCTCCCACCATGAGAATGAGCAAGCCAGGAAGAAGTTCTGGGTTGAGAGGAAGGAGATGGCTTTCTACTCCTTTGAATGCATTTGCTTGTAAACTGAGCTTAAGCATGGGCATTGAGAAAGCCCAGGGACATAGGACCAGTGGGGGAGGCCATGGGCAGGAGAAGCTGTGTGCATCCCCGCAGTGCTGAAGCTCTGGTCAAGGCAGTGTCGGAAGGTTGCCTTTCTTGAACAGTTTTGCTGTGGTGAACTGATGGGCACACTCTATATTTTTGTTATATTTCCTTCATTTCAATTTGCTGAAAGCAGTTCTTTTGCACAGACCTTGCAGTTAACTTTCCCTGGTTCAAGAAGCCTTCCAGGTGCTGGCTTGGAGGCCTCAGGCCCAGTGAGCTGGGGCTTTGTAAAGAGCTCTGCTGTCTTTTCTGTGGCTTCTGGTTTGGTATTATTAGTACTGTGTACTTGGCATCAAACCCACGTGAGCTCATTTCTCAAGGGAACTTTGAATAGGGAATAAATTACAGTTTTTGCAGGAGAGAAAGAACAAGTCAATCAGTTTAAAATTTCACCCAGAGGTAGCTTGCTGACTCTCTGCTAGGGCTGTGCAACTTTTTATTCCATAAACTTTTAAGAGGATGTGTTTGAAGCTGGGCTGTGGCTGCAGTTCATCCTTTTCTTCCTTATTTTTCACTGCTGGTACTTTTTCCTTTCAATTAAAGTGCTTTCTGCACCAAAATCAGTAGATGGTTGGACTTGAGTACATCTGATGCAACAGATAGTTTTCAGGAGAAAAAAGGGTTGCGTTTGGTGTATTTTTAGCTGATTTGCAACATAACAAGTGGCTTAGTCTTTGGCCCTAAATGTGAGTGACAAGGGCTTGTCACTCAAAGTCTTATCTGATGCAGAAGATTTCCTCCATCTGGAGCCTCTCTGTTCTGCCAAGTGTCATCCCACCACAGAGAAGCTAGAAGAGCTGGATTGTTAATTAATAGTATCCTAAGGATATCGTTTTAAGCCTCATGCTGCCAGTGCTATAAAATAAAGCATGATTTATTGAGCTATTTCTTCTTTCTCTTGCCTTAAAAGGCTTTGTTTGTTTGTTTAAACAACAACACCTAAAAATAGTGAAACTGCTGCGTAGAGGGAGGGAAAACCCCTGTCTTGCTTCCCTCCCCCTCTGCCAGGAACACGGTGCATATAAAACTGATAAGCTTGTTTAAGAAAAGTCCCGCAAACTAAGCTGAAAACAGCATGCAGCAGCTCACTGAGACATCCTAGGCAGCCTTGGTGTGTTGGCTGGGATGGACGTGTCCATCCAGGCTTGGTCTCTACGGGGGCACAGGTGTGGGAGGAGATGTGCTGGGCAATACCAGTCTCAGAACCACCCCCTACACTGATCTCTTTATTTTTTAAGGGGGATACTTTCAAGTGACATCAACTTAACTTTGATCAAATTTGGGATGGCTGCTTAAATCAATCCACACAACGTATTCCTGATGGGGCATGAGTTGGTGCCCTCTTATTCAAACCTGCTTGTATTTGGTTTTGTATACCAGTGCAATCACCTAGCATTAGCATCCGGATGAGGGTACTAAGAGGAAAATCGATATAATATATCAGAATTGACTCTCAAGCACAAAGTCCCCATCATTTTCACGACTCAGATTTTGCAGCTCCCACAATTTCGCCCATTAGGCTCAGGATGGTTAGGACCTCTGTGATCCTTTCAAGGTGCTGGCAGCCCTGCGGACAGGGCATATGGTGACAGTGTGAGCTGCACCGTGTGCTCAAGCAGTGCTCAGCAGAATTAAGAGTCGCAGAGACTCCTGCAGCCTCCACATCACCATTCAGGTGCTTGACAACAGTGGCAGTGTTATTTTATTATAGATTGAAGTGCATCTTCCCTAGGAATAGCTTTTTCCCCCTGTTTGCTGGAGGTCCAGATGTGCTTTTTTGGTTTATCTAGGCAGCTGGGGAGATCTTCCCACTGCTGCTGTCTCTTCTGCGGTGTGCTGTGGGTGCTCAGCACCTCCGCAGCCCCATTGAGCACAGCAGCTCAGCAACCACAGCGCAGTCTGACTTCATGCAAATGGAGCAAGGAGGGCAACAGGGTTCTGGGACCGTTCAGCAGCGAGCTAATCTCTCCTGACAGCAAGGCTGTCAAGGTGTCTTTGCTCACTGGGCCTAGGGATAATTGGGTTTAGAGTTGGGGCCCAGCCATGAGCCCTGGGGGAAAGAGATGAGTAATTGGGGTTTCCCCCCCGTGGGGATGAAAGCTTCTCTGCTCCCTGTGCAGGGGTTGGGGTGATGAGTCAGAACCTACAGGCCTTTCCTCACGGCAAAATCCCTGTCAATGTCACCCTCTCCTTGCTGACTTCTCTTTTTTCCCCTCCATAATAGTTAATCTCAAAGGAATATTTTAGGGAAAAAGGCATACTGATATAAAACTGTTTTTTGTTTTGCTTTGGTTTTGTATTGTAGTCTTATACAGCATTTCTAAAAATCCTTGGTAAATAATAATAGAAGTTATAGAAGTTGGAGTGAAAAGAAAGATGAAACAATTATAGCAAGAAGTAATTTAAAATGCAAATTTGCCAGAAAAACTGAAAAAAAAAAAAAGCCCTAATTGCACCATTCTCTCATCGTCTCTTCAAAAGCTCAGTGTGCTACCTCCTCCCTTCGGGATGGCCTCAGCTGCAGCTGTGCTGCCACACTCTGACCTCTGCAGCGAAATACGTTTGACCCGAAATAAAACAGAGGAGGGAGGGGAAGGAGAAGGCATGGCAGCTGCCTGCTCGTTCAGTCTTTGCCAGCTAGATGTGAGGCATCGGCATGGGCTGCCCAGGGAGGTAGCAGAATTGTCACCTGTGGAGGTGTTCAAGGACTGTGTAGGTGTGGCACTGAGGGACTTGGCTTAGTGGGCAGGTGGGGATAGGTTGATGGTTGGACTAGATGATCCTATTAGTCTTTCCAACCTTAATGTTTCTATGATTCAGTGTGTGCCCACTGGTGGGCCATGGAATGTATCCTCTAGGATGTCATCGAGGCTTTCTGAGAGGCAGTGGAGTGGTTTCAGCAGCGGTTCACCTGGTGTGTCTCTGCCTGCTGGGGGAATGGATAGGCCTCCTGTGCCTTCATCAAGGTGTACCTGAGCATTCCAGGCCATCACCACCTCCATACTGGCTCAAAAATATAAGCAATGAAGGGGAGGCACATACTGTGCCCTGGTAACATGAGGTGACTCTCAAAGGCTGGAGTGTGTTGTTAGTCTTGAGCTGAGATGTATGTATGAAATATTAACTCAATCTTATGCTGAAGCTGTATATTTAGGATTTTTTGGCATTACCACCTGTTGGCAACACTTTTGATTTAGATTTTGCCCATCTCGTTGGCCTGGTTGCTATTTAGAATCATGAAATCATTGAGGTTGGAAACGACTTCTAAGCTCATCTAGTCCAACTGTCCACCTACTACCAACGTTGCCCACTAAACCATGTCCCTAGGTACCACATCTCCACATTTCTTCAACATCTCCAGGGACTGTGACTGCACCACCTCCCTGGGCAGCCCATTCCAATGCTTGACCGCTCTTTGGAAAAGTTTTTCCTAATATCCAACCCAAACCTCCCCTGGCACAATTTGAGGCCATTCCCTCTCTTCCTATCTCGTCTTATCATGCTACTTCATCAAACAAAGGCTCATGTTTTCTCTGGAGATACTAACACAGTACCACTTGCATTGCAACCAGTAATTTTATATGTTGTTACCATGTCCCCAGGACACTCATACAGAAATTGCTTATAGAGCCACAGTGCAGGGTATCCTCCATGTCAGCCAGCCGTGTCTCTGGTGGCAGTGATGCCACTCAAATTTCTGAGCTGCAGGTCAGAGGCTTGCAGGCAGGCCAGCTTGGCAGTGACAGAGCTGAGCAAAGGTTATTTATTTCAATGGAGCAGAGTCATAATGAAAAGCTTCTCGCATACAAAAAGGAGTGGAACTCACCTGTCTCCTCCCATGCTTATTGATGGGAAGGTGGATGAGCTTCTACTTGACTATGGAGAAAATATACGAGGACAGGCAGAGAGAACTGGGACTGTGCAGCCTGGAGAAGAGAAGGCTGTGGGGAGACCTGAGAGCGGCCTGTCAGTGTCGAAAGGGAGGCTGTAAGAAGGAAGGGGACAGAGTTTAACAAGGTCTGTTGTGATAGGACAAAGGGAAATGGTTTCACACTACAAGAGGGGAGATTTAGATTGGACATAAGAAAGAGTTTTCTACAATAAGAGTGGTGAGGCACTGGCACAGGTTTCCTAGAGAGGTGGTGGGTGCCCCATCCCTGGAGACAGCCAAGGTCAGGCTGGAGGGGCTCTGAGCACCTGATGGAGCTGTAGGTGTCCCTGTTCATTACAGGGAGTTGGACTAGATGGACTTTAAGGTCCCTTCCAACTCAAACAATTCTATGATTCTATGAAAAAAAAATCCATGAAGAAACACAGACCAAGCTCACCTGTTCAAAGGAGCTTTTACAGACATTTGGGGGATGGGACAGTGCTGAAGTAACCACAATCTGAGTGGAAGCATACAATAAAGTAGGAATGTTTCCTAAATGATTTATTTTAAAACAGAACTGAGTAGTGAGTGGTAACGCTTCCCTGCAGGCTGGCAGAAGGACACAGTTGGTATCACACATTTCAGCAGCTGGCATGTTAATGAGGCCATTTTTATTGAAATGAGCTAAATACTATTAACATTTGTGGACTCCCAACTGATTTCTGAAGCATTTATTGAACTTCAAAAAGTGCTTCAAGAATCAATTAAAAATAATTTTTCAGATTTGATAGAAAGAAGACCAAAGAACATTCTGCAGTCACGTTTACACTTATCTGAACAGATCTTACCTTTGTGTAGCTGACTTTAAACAGTATCCTCCCTTTTTTAATTTTTTTTTTCCTGCACTCTAAATACTGCTTAAAAATGTCTTCTGAGAAAGTGTTAGGATAGCTTGTGTCCAGTGTGACTTTGGGTCTGGGTCTCCTGTGCAGGAGGGTGGTCAGCGTGTGGTTGAAGAAAGAATATATGGCTTCCACTTTAGAGTGATGGCCCTCTGCCTTTTCTGCCAGCGGATCTAATCTGGCTAAATACAATGTTAATAAATGTAATGTTAAATATTAATTAAGATATTATTAAAATGTTTCATTTTGTAGAGGAAGACAGCAGTAAAGAGTTGAAGGTAGAGCTATGGCTGGGTGCCAGAGGGCTGGTGGCCAGTTTCCTGCTCTGCCTGCTAGCCCAGCTCTGGGGAGCAGCTCTCCTGAGTGCATGTTCGGGGCTGTGTCACCCCTTCTGCTTTTTATCTCGTCTCCAGCTTGACAGTTATCAGCCACAACGATGAGGATTTTTTCATTGGCTTCCTTTGAAGGAGAAAAACCAAAACGACTCACAAAAAAGTCCCATGCAGGATATGCATCACATGTAAAAATAAACCAGGAGGTAAAAAAAAAGAAAAATCGCTTGTAGAAATATACACAGAAGTGGTTGATTTTTTTTTCTCTTCTTTCCTCATTTGACTTGAATCCTCTCCCAAACATTAAAAATAGCCTGGCCCGATGGAAAGAGAAGGAAAGCAGCAGAAACAGTTGGTCATGGTTTGCAGCTTTGAATATTGCATAATTGACTTAAATGCTAGGTCTCCTCAGATGCAGGACAGGTCCGTGGCAGCTCAGCCCTCAAAGCTTTATGTGCTGGGTCCTTGCCCTAAGGACCTGTCAATGCCATCATTTATGTGTGGTCGCCTTTGCTAAGATCAATAGTGCTGTTCAGTTGGGGTGGGACTGTTCCTAGTAGTCAGCTGCATGAGAGCCTGCTGGGACCCAAAGTCAGCAAGAGAACAGGGAAATGACTGACAGATGTTGAAGGAGAGAAGGGTAGCGGTGGGATGATGGTATTAGTGAGCCAGGATTTGTTTAATACTTCCGACATACAACTTCCCTCCCCAAACTTATTCTCTGTCTTAGTCCTATTTTTCTTTTTCTTTTCCTCAACAAGTCCCTACACGTGAAATGGAGAAAGGGTGTTTTAAGGAAATGAGTCACATACGAGTCTTCATCTGAGCTCTGCCCTCTGATGTCGCAGTGTGGTCATGGTGAGGAAGCGAAATGTTGGACGCTTTTAGAACTTAAATGACTAATTCTTGGCACAAACAGAGCATAAGGGCTGATGGAGACTGGACCTGGTGCTGCCTGTATAGAAGTGGGCAAAGCCAGGTAAAATGGGGCTCTTGGTTTTAGGCAATTTGTGTCTAAGCACCTTGAAATCCTGTGATGGTGCCATAGCATAATAAAACAACTCTGCTTTAAATAGAAATCTCTTTGTAGAATTATAAAAAATGTATGACTGAGTAAGCATGATCTAAAAGGGCTGAATTTATTGTTCCTGTAACTTTGATAGAGCTGATGCTATGGTCCACATCTGTGCGGGTGAAGTCAGTGTGAGTGGCGAGGGGACTGGCCTTATGCTACATGATGGCAAACGTTTGCAGATATTCTGCTTTGCCACCAGAAACCTGTTATTGTTGTGCATGTTTTCAGTACCATGTATCCCATCAAACGCAGAAATAGGGCAAAGGAAGCTCTGTTTTGTTAAACAACTGCCTATCAAGCATTTATCACAAATGTCCAATTTTGTGAGGCACTGGGAAAATCTGCTATTGCTTAAACTTTAAGAGCTCACTTCTAGAGCAGCAGTGTCTACGAAAACACACAGTTTGAACCTTATTTTTTGCAGTGGGGAGGTGTAAGGGGTTGGTTTGGGTGAATTTTTGCTTTGTAAGCCACTGTTCTGGATCCTTAGCAAAGTTATTGTTGTGCTGCTATTTCTTCAGGAAGAGTATTGCTATTTTTTACTTCCCTGTGAATGGCAAAACCATAAAGAAAGCTGGCATCAAGGATTGTGTTTTATAAGAAAGGAAATAGGAAAGATGAAATGGCTACATATGGCAACATGGACAATTTCCAACTGAATGGGGAAAAAAAGAGTCCAATTTTACAGAATATACAGAGAATTAAACTGCATTTTTATGCAAATGCTATAGAAAACGTGCTCAGCAAAGGTTGTTTTCCTCCTGTTGGCTGCAAAGCACTTTGAGTGCCTAAAGACCTACATTTTCCACAAGAACTTCATGAGAAAGAATATAAGGAGGTAATAGAGCGTCTAAAACCATTATGCCTACCACTTTTTTTTATATCCAATTTTCATCTCAGGAATCAACTATGAGGAGGAAGCACCGTTGTGCCATTGATAAGCCTAACTATTAGTGATGTTTTCTTTGCTGTTCTGACAGTGACCAGAAGGAAGCATGCTTCACTTCATCAGGTTAGCTGGAGCATTGTATGGGGCCAGAAGCACTCCACTTACTAAAAGGGAAAACAGAGATGATTGAAAATGTACTAGGGCCACAGAACAGCACAGATTGCTTTTGGTCATGCTACACAGCTATGATTTAAAAGTTTGCTCCAACTGTATCAGCTTTGATCAGCTGGGTGTCTGGCTGCTGTAGAAAAAAAAAACATCATCACAGAGTCACAGAATCATGGGGGTTGGAAGAGACCTCTGGAGATCATTGAGTCCAACCCTCTGCTAAAGCAGCTTCTCTAGAGTAGGTTGCATAGGAAAGCGTTCAGGTGGGTTTAAAATATCCCCAGAGAAGAAGACTCCACAACCTTTTTGGGCAGCCTGTTCCAGTGCTCTACACCCTCAAAGTAAAGCTTTTCCTCATGTTTGTATGGAACATCCTGTGTTCTGGTTTGTGTCTGTTGCCCCTTGTTCTGTCAGTGGGCAACTAAAAAGAGCCCCATCTGCTTGACTCCTGCCCTTTAGGTATTTATAAGCATTTATTAGATCCTCCCTCAGTCTTCTCTTCTAAAGGCTGAAGAACCTCAGGTCGCAGCCTTTCCTCATAAGGGAGATGGTCCAGGCCCTCAGTCATCTCTATGACCTTCCGCTGGGCTCTCTCCAGCAGTTCCCTGTCTTTCCTGAACTGAGGAGCCCAGCAGTGGACACAATACTCCAGGTGTGGCCTCACCAGGACAGAGCAGAGGGGGAGGTTCACCTCCCTTGACCTGCTGGCCACGCTCCTTTTAATGTACCTCAGGATACCACTGGCCTTGTTGGCCACCAGGGCAAACTGCTGGTTCATGGCCAACCTGTTGTCCATCAGGACACCCAGGTCCTTCTCTGCAGAGCTCCTTTTGAGACAGTCAGCCCCTAACCTGTACTGATGCATGCGGTAATTCCTCCCCAGCTGTAGGACTCTGCACTTGCCCTTGTTGAACCTCATCAGATTCCTCTCTGCCCAATTCTCCAGTCTGTCCCGGCTCCATTGAATGGCAGCATGGCCTTCTGCTGTGTCAGCCACTCCTCCCAGCTTTGTATCATCAGCAAACTTGCTGAGGGTGTACTCTATCCCTTCATCTTGGTCACTGATGAAGATGTTGAACAAGACTGGTATAGAGGAGTGAAATTAGATATTCTGACAATCAAATAATTTGAGTCTTTTGATACATTTTAATCTCTTGCGTTAACTTTAGTACACCTACTGTAATTTCAAACAGCTACTAAGAGATGAGTGGAAAAAAAACATATTGTCATCTTACAGAGTGTGTTCAAAAGTGGCCAGCATTCTTCTCAAATAACACAGCTCTGCCTCTACCACACAAAGCCCTTTTATCTATTGCTTGTGGATAGGTGGTAAAACAACCTGTTGGGATAAAATTATCGTGCTCATCACAGATTCAAAGCTATTGCAAGAAACATCAAGGATGAGAATATGTATTTCTCTGCTGGCAGCAGACATTGAGTTTTCTTAGAGAAGCATTTTACCAAAATACTTTTGATAGTAATACCTCAAAAATACTGTCCTGTATTCACAGGGGGGAAGCAGTTCAGTGCACATTTTCTTTCCTGCAGTCTCTTTCCTAATATTACTAAAGAAATTGTTCTGGAAACAAGAGAGGACCCTATTTTGGTTATGGGTACACACTATACACTTTGGGGATGCCCATGTTACATCACCAGTGGCCAGCTTAAGCCAGAGTGCTTTCAGAAAATTGATGCTTTCTTTGCCATGGGGAATACTAGGGACAATAAAGAAGCTTACAAATAAACATGCAACTGTATTTACCTGAGTAGCACCAAGAGACCATTGTATTTAGAAGGAGGCAAGAGGCCATGCTGCTTCCCCCCAGCTCGTGTCCATTGCAGCAGGTGGTGAGATGGGCTGGGGATGTGCAGCCATGTGTTGAATTTGCAGGGGTGGGAAAACTCATTGCTACACACTGCTGATGGCAAGAGCTGCGTCAGAGGAGCTGAAGACTTGTTTAGGGCAAAATGTGCTGAAAGCAGCCCCAACTCCTATGCTTTGGTGCTCCGAGGCTCTCCTCAGCTTTCTAGGCATACCTGACACAGTGCATTTCCCAGGCTGAAATCACACAGGCTCAAAGCCTCGTAGAGAAACAGCAACTTCTGCCCAGGGCAGACATAACCATATGCAATACAGTTGTACAGATTTCAGTGATGGTTATTTATGAAACAGAGGGTAAAGAGAATGTGATGAAGGACGTACTGATGGATTGCCTAGATGAAAGCTTAGAGGAGATGTAACACATGGCCCCAGAAGTTAATAAAAATGGCTTAATCTTTGCAGATTTTATGTCAGGCAGCGATAACCAAAAGGAGAGGATGGGAAAACATGCCTGTCCCAGCAGGAATGAAGAACAAGAATGGGCATCGGGCTCTCTCCCACTGTGATTTCTGAGAGCTCCCATAGGGTTGGACCTGTGATTTATCTTCATATGAGGGATGTCATTTGGGCAATCTACAAGGGAGAAGCGTGCTGTATTGACAAAGTGTGTCAACAAAGTAAGGTGTTGCTGATTTCCAGCTCACTGGGTAAGGAGGCTGAGATTTTGTGCTTCGTTTCAATTGCATATTACAGCACTATGAGCTGATAGTCTTTTTGGGGTTGCTTCTTCACAGGAGTTATGGCTTTTTAGTTTCTGTGTGTATATCAGCCACGCAACTGTTTGGAAACAACCCACAGAGATGATAAAATGCAAAGATCACTACTCTAACACTTCTCAGGTATGGGCTGTCCCTGTCAGTTCTGGAGCTGCCTGCACCTCCACCAGTGCCAAATCTCAGGATGAAGGGGGCAAGAGCTTTCCTGGCAGCCCAGTTTCTGGGATTCCTGCCATTCTCACTTTCCATTAAAAGAGCAAGTTTCCAGCTGCTGTGATCACAAAGAAAAGGTTGAAAATGTAAACCCTAAGTATGCCAAAGCAACAGAAGCAACTATAAAGTAAATGATTTTTCTTTTTCCATTTAGTCCTGTTTTGAACTACTCTTCCTTTCTCTAGGAGGCTGATTCATTCTTTTGAATAGATTGTGTTGGCAATACTGTGTTTTTGTTCCCCCAGGGATAACTTCAGAGCTTTTCTTTCTAAACCACTTTGCCCAGTTTAGACATCTCTTAGAAAAACTAAATGAGAAGGAATTTGTAAGAAAAATTAATGATCTGCTAACATAAATTTTTCACAGCCTCGCACACGGATGGAGTGGGTTCGCAGAGTTACAGAACCATAGTGACTAATAATAGTAATGAAGGGTCTGATTGTATCATGTGGTTAAAGATAGTCATAATACTCTAATTGTCTTTGCCGTTTTCCCACTCCTTGCTGTGACATCAGCCCGTCCCCAGACCATTACATCCTGCTCATGGCTCTTTCTTTGTTGATAAATAATGAGTCACTATACGCATTGCTCTATGACTTGTGCAGCTGCATTGCCGAATTTTTCTCTCTGCAGAATGAATCTCCCTTCCCAAGGGCTTCGTATGCCTTGCAAATGGTGAGGTTTATCTGTTGACATATGAGCCCATTAGCAGAGGATGAACTTGGCACGGGGTGACTAGGCATGAGGTTCAACAAAGCCAAGTGCAAGGTCGTACACTCGGATTGTGGCAACCCCTGCTGTCAGTACAAGCTGGGGAATGTAAGGATGGAGCACAGCCCTGTCAAAAGGGACCTGAGGGCACTGGTGGATGGCAGCTGGACATGAGCCAGCAGTGTGCCCTCACAGCCCAGAAAGCCAACTGTAACCTGAACTGCATCAACAGAAGTGTGGCCAGCAGGTCAGGGAGGTGATCCTGCCCATCTGCTCCGCACTGTGAGACCTCACTGGAGCACTGAATCCAGATGCAGAGTCCTCCGTTCAGAAGAGACATGGACCTGTTAGAGCACAACCAGAGGAGGACCACAAAAATGATCCAAGGGATGGAACACCTCCCTACATGGACAGGCTGAGAGAGCTGGGGCTGTGCAGCATGGAGAAAATAAGGCTCCAAGGAGACATGAAAGCAGCCTTTCAGTATCTAAAGGGGGCTGTAAGAAGGAAAGGGACAGACTCTTTAGCAGGGTCTGCTATGATAGGATAAAGGGAAATGGTTTCACACTAAAAAAGGGGAGATTTAGACTGGATGTGAGGGAGAAGTGTTTTACACTAAGGGCGGTGAGGCACCGGCACAGTTTGCCCAGAGCGGTGGTGGTTCTTCCATCCCTGGAGACAGCCATGGTCAGGCTGGAGGGGCTCCGAGCACCTGATGGAGCTGTAGGTGTCCCTGTTCATTACAGAGAGTTGGACCAGATGGCCTTTAAGGGTCCCTTCCAACTCAAATGATTCTACGATTCTCTGAAACTAGGCTGTGGCTGGCTGCTGTGCACTAAGAGTAGGCTCACCTACAGGAAGTGGTGTGCTTTCATTCATGGCAAAGCACCACTGCTTCGTACCAACAGTGGGAGCGACCGCGTGCCAGTGCGGGGTCTCCAAGGACGGTCCTTGTAGGGAACACTAGAGCCAGACCTGAGCCCTGCTGTGACTCAGGATGCAACTTGGGATGTTTACATATAAACAGGTGCACAAGGAAGTTCTGTTTCATCCCCAAACAGCAATGCTGCGATCATAACTTGCTCTCCATCCTGCTGACAGGCTAAAAAACTCAACGTGAGCTCTAAAACAGCTGTCAGAAGGTAGTAAAATGTGTAAGGAAGAGACCCGGTGTTTTCCAGAAAGACAGCAAAGCGCACCCTTCGCTTTGACACCGAGACTATTTCACAGCGGAGGCTGTGTGGAGCCTGGCACTCTGACCCAAGGGTATAGCAGAGCCCCAGAGACACGGGATCCTTTTCCGCCGACCCTTCCCGCTGGGGACGGCGCGGCGGCAGCCTTCCTGCCGCAGGGCTCCGGGGCGGGGCGGTGGGGGCCGGGAGCGCCGCGGGCG